>NC_091208.1:3580626-3583126 GCF_040958095.1 Procambarus clarkii
ATTGGAGGGGATCTAAACATTCCCTCTAATGCGTTATGCGTGGTTTCCTCCGAGGCTATGGGTCCCCCTTCTTCAAGCTAGAGGTGGTACTCCCTTCCTATTGTATATATATATATATATATATATATATATATATATATATATATATATATATATATATATATATATATATATAAATATATATTTATATATATATATATATATATAAAATATTTATATAAATATATATAAATATATATATATATATATATATATATATATATATATATATATATATATATATATAATATTTATATATTTATATATATATATTATATATATATATTTATATATATATATTATATATATATATTATATATATATATTATATATATATATATATTTATATATACGACGACACTCGACAATCAGCGTACAGTACGACAATCAGCGACAACAGAAAATTAGGTACCCAAGTCAGCAAGAAAATTGAAGAGGGTAATACAGTCGGGGCACTCAGGTTAATCACAAGTGAGGACAAAATTTTGCCCAGGGATGAAACCACAGCCCAATCACTCAGAGAAAAACACCCCGTCAGGGCCGTAGGTGGACCTCCCCCACAGGTCAGGCTCGCCCCTAATCAGGAACCTCTCGTCCTCCGGGAGTCAGAGGTTTATAAAGCTATCGTTTCATTTCCCCCGGGCTCCTCAGGAGGCTACACAGGGGTAAGACCTCAACATGTGAAGGAAATGGTGAACCCTGTTCTTGGCCCAGCTGCAGAAGCGCTCCTGACAGAAATCACAACGTTTGTCAACAACTGCCTCGCCGGGTTAATCCCTGATGAAATCAAACCATTCTTCTTTGGTGCATCCCTATGTGCCCTCAAAAAGAAGGGGGGAGGGATCAGACCCATTGCCGTTGGTAATACCCTTCGCCGCCTAGTTGCAAGGGCTGCTGTCAGAAGTATCCGAACGGAAGCAGCCACCATGCTGCAACCCAACCAGCTGGGGTTTGGAGTCCCCCAAGGCTGTGAAGCAGCGGCTCATGCTGCACGAGCCTACATTAGCTCTCTTACTGAAGACCAGGCAGTAGTAAAATTAGATTTTAAAAACGCTTTCAACTCGGTCAAAAGGGAAGCAATCCTCACTGCAGTCCAGGAACATTGCCCAAGCATTCTCCCGTTTGTGTCAGCAGGCTACAGCAAAGACTCAACCCTCCTGTTTGGCAAACATGAAGTCACCTCAGCAGAGGGAATTCAACAGGGTGACCCACTTGCACCGTTCCTCTTTTGCATAGCGGTTCGAGAAATTACAACCAGACTGTCCAGCGAGCTCAACATCTGGTTCCTGGATGATGGCACTCTGGCAGGCACACAAGATTCCCTGCTAGAAGACTTACAGCTGGTGAAGACACGGGGGGAGTCCATGGGTCTCGTTCTTAGCCCCTCCAAGTGCGAAATTATTGCATCTAGTGAAGTAATCATTAGAGCAGTGAAATCAGTTCTACCAGAAGCCTCAGTCGTTAAACCTACCGACAGCACACTACTCGGAGCACCTCTGGGCCACAATGCCATTGCTGCAGTCCTTGACGAAAAGTTTAGAGACCTAAAGAGGATGGAAGAGAGAATTGGGGACTTGGACTCCCACGATGCCCTCTACCTTCTCACAAAGTGCCTTACCCTGCCCAGGCTAACATACTTCTTAAGGTGTGCACCAACTTTTGGCAACCCACTTCTAAATCAATATGATGAGCTCCTCAGGTCAATATTCAGGAAGGCGCTCAACCTAGATTTAGATGACAGTCAGTGGGACCAAGCAACACTACCAGTGAGATTTGGAGGGATAGGCATACGAAAGGCAACTGAGGTAGAACTTCCAGCATTCTTATCCTCATGTACAGCAGCCAACGAATTGGTAGGGCAGATCCTACCAGAGCGTATGAGAGAGACAGCGGGAACTCATGATCAAACGTTCATCGAAGCAGCCAGACAATGGGACACCATTGCACACCCTCAACCCCGACCACAAGTCCCAAAAGACCACAAGCAGGCCCACTGGGATAGCCCCATAATGGAAAAGACTGTCACAGCAATGATTGACAACGCTGATGCTGAAAACAAAGCCCGCCTCCTAGCGGTAACAGCACCCCACGCTGGGGATTTTTTATTTGCTGTGCCCAATGCAGCCCTGGGAACTCGCCTCAGTCATGACGCTCTCCGCATTGGAGTTGCCCTTCGCCTTGCCGCCCCCATCCTCACCGAACATAGGTGCATCTGCGGAACTGCGATGGCAGACCAATATGGTCGTCATGGTCTGGTATGTCGTAAATCACAGGGTAAAATTGCAAGACATGAAGAAGTCAACGACATCATCAAGAGGAGCCTCGCCACAGCCCGCTGCCCGGCACAAAGAGAACCACACTTATCCAGACCTAACGACCCTCAGAAGCGCCCTGATGGGGTCACCTTGCTACCTTGGAAGGATGGTAAGCAAGTGGTATGGGACTACACGTGCGCTGCCAC
>NC_091208.1:3588126-3618229 GCF_040958095.1 Procambarus clarkii
AGAAGAAACCGACTACCTGAAGTGTGCTAAGTCGGCTGACACTTACAGCCTCATCCATCGGCTGACACCTGAACCATCCTCCAGTAAGAAGTCGTGGTACAGTTACGAGAAGGTGAGCCCCGATCAAGCTGGTTCACAACTGTACTGCAAGTATTGTAGACTCTATGGACATACCATAGACAAGTGTGGTAAGTCTCAATACAAGGGAACCACTGACCAACAACGACCCAAACCAACTCCTCCTAAGTCCGGTAAGCCTGTGATGAATGTTGGTGTTGATGTTAATGATCTTTCTCTTTTCAGTAACCACCTGTATACTGGAACTGTCTCTGCCAACGGTTCAAATCCGGAGGGACGTTTCAAATTGAAGATCTTGAGGGACACAGCGGCTCTACAATCGATCATCTTGAAGTCGGCTGTGCCCAACATAGTCTACACCGGGGAAACAGTCTTCATCACTGACCTCACTGCTACCACTCCATACCCTCTCGCCAGAGTCCACCTGGATTGTCCCTACGTGAACGGGGAAGTCCAAGTCGCCGTCAGGGAAAAGCCTTTTCCCATGCCTGGAGTGCAACTTCTCCTAGGCAACGACTTGGCAGAAGACCTGCAACCGACCAACCTGATCGTCATGGACAAACCCCAGGTGTGTAACTCTGTGCCAAGTAACCCTATTCTTGAGTATGTTCCAGCAGAGGTTCAAGAGAGTGAAGTTTCTCCTCCGGTTCTCGTGACCACCCGTGCACAAGCCGCACGTCCACAGCCAGCTGACTCTACTGCTACCGCTGTCCCTCAAGACCCTCAGAAACTACCCCCGCATCTGACCAAGTTGGAGTTCCGTAAGTTGCAGAGGGAAGATCTTACTTTAACACCATTGTTTTTCCAGGCTGAGACTCAACCCGACAGTATTCCTGGGTTCTTCCTAGAGAACGACTTGCTCTACCGCAGATATAGACCCAGTAAACTGAAGGAGGAGGACGATTGGGCCAACATCGAACAACTTGTGATTCCCACCAGACTGCGGCCCACTATTCTACACCTGGCCCACGGAGCATTCTCCCACTACGGCTTCAACAAGACTTACCATGGGATTCGTCAAGACTACTACTGGCCAGGTATGGTAAACAACGTCAAACAGTACGTAAAACAGTGTCATACATGTCAGATGGCAGGCAAACCGAACGTCTCCATTCCCAGAGCACCACTGATTCCCATACAGGTGCCTGCGGAACCTTTCCACAGACTCATAATAGACTGTGTTGGTCCTTTACCTCGGACCAGTTCAGGTAACGCCTACATCCTAACCATCCTGTGTCCTACCACCAGATTTCCCATAGCAGTTCCAGTGAAGAACATCACGGCTGCTACGGTTATCAAACATCTATTGAAGATCTTCACTCAATACGGATTTCCCAGGGAGATTCAAAGTGACTGTGGCACCAACTTCACCAGTGATCTCTTCAAAAGGACACTGGAGGAGTTCAACATCAAACAGGTATTGTCCAGCCCCTATCATCCTGCTTCACAGGGTTCTCTTGAACGTAGTCATCAGACCATCAAAGCACTCTTGAAAAAGTTTTGTAGTGAAACCTCAAAGGATTGGGATAAGCAGATTGACCTAATAATGTGTATTTTCAGAAGTCTCCCCAATGAGTCCCTAGGAGTATCTCCTTATGAGATGCTCTACGGCCGTAAGTGCCGTACTCCCCTTAAGGCTTTCAAAGACTCTCTCAGAGATGCCACCTTCAGTGAGCATCAGAATGTGCCCCAGTTTCTTCAAAACCTTCAACACATTCTAGAGAGAGTCCACCGCTTTGCTCATGATAATCTATTGAAAGCCCAGGTGAGAATGAAGACTCATTACGACCAGACCAGCAAAGTAAGAAAATTCAAGCCGGGAGACTTCGTCCTTGCTTATTTCCCTATCCCAGGTTCACCTTTACAAAACAGATTTTCAGGACCCTACTGCGTCAAAGAGTGCAGAAGCAACAACACATACGTCATAGAGACTCCAGATAGGCGGCGGAAGACCCAGCTGTGCCACGTCAACCTCCTGAAGCAATATAATGGTACTCCTCCCACTGTCTTGATTAATTGTTCTACCTTCACAGAACCCTACATCCACAGTGAGACCATCCCGGCTTCTTCTCCCGAAAGCACTGACAAGGAGTCGGCGCTTTCTAATTCCAAAATCCTTAATGATCTTCCCAAATGCTTTCAGGATAATACTCGTGCTCCTATGCCCTCTTCTAATTCCACTCTCACCTCGTCAGATAAGCCCTACATCCTCCATGTCGACGCCAATGGTACCGACGATGGTGGTGTCGTGATGCAGCAACGAGGCGAGAAGAATACACCTGTCAGCGACTACAGCTACAAACTGAAACCACACCAGAGGAACTACAGCACTATTGAAAAGGAGCTACTATCCATCGTCCTGAACCTCCAACACTTCGCTCCGTACCTACAAGGCGCCAGGTCTACCACCATCTTCTCAGACCACAACCCTCTCCGCTTCCTACATCAAGCCCAATTCACCAACCAGCGTCTTCTACGATGGGCTCTGTATTTACAAGACTTCAACCTGGAGATCCGCTATATCAAGGGTTCTGACAACACCATAGCCGATGCCCTCTCCAGAGTTTATGAAGTAGAAGCGACTCCATCCATTACTCCACCACATAACGACGTACTTCTTCCAGAACCGCAGGCTTCGGGGGAGAGTTGTGACGATAATCTCCTTCAAGAGATTGAGCCTGCTCTTCCCTCCATAATTACGTCTTCACAATTATATAAAAAGACTATGGAAGAAATGTCCAACAACGACAACAACACCAGCAAGGCTTGCCAGGGTGAGCAGAAACGTATGCAGCCAGCCACCTGTTCGAACTCCAACCACCAAACTACCCGTTGATCGCTACGGCTCCGCTGATTGGTCGCCGGTCTGGCTGCACCTGCCTCGCCCCCCCCCCAATACTACCTGATGTCTGGGGTCGCCCCAACATCAGTCCTCAGAATGTTCAGTGCTTTCGTAGCCAGCACTCCTCCCAGCTAGACGTTAGCGTGTACTGAGAGAGGTGGTGGCTTTAAGCCAATATTCCAGCACCTCCCACTTACCTTTGTGTTGCACTTCTTGTTATTTTGCCTTAACGTAACTTTTTATTGTGTCATTTAAGTATTCTTATTATTTTGATTCATTGATTTTATTATAAGAATTTGTTTGTGCATTATTTTCATGTTTTGATTTATTTAACGTAATTAAAATTTCATTGTTAAAGTTTTACTTGTGTTTTGTGTGTCTTCTCCTTACCTTACCACAGACGAAGTTCCAGTTTTTCTATTTTTTTTATAACTATGTGACGAGGCCATACCCCTAGCCTTAAACAGCCGAACACCAACGCGTTACCGTCACAATATATATATATATCTATATATATATTTATATATGTCGTACCTAGTAGCCAGAACGCACTTCTCAGCCTACTATGCAACGCCCGATTTGCCTAATAAACCAAGTTTTACTGAATTAATATATTTTCTCTAATGTTTTCCTTATGAAATGATAAAGCTACTCATTTCATTACGTATTAAGTCAATTTTTTTTATTGGAGTTAAAATTAACGTAGATATATGACCGAACCTAACCAACCCTACCTAACCTAACCTAACCTATCTTTATAGGTTAGGTTAGGTTAGGTAGCAGAAAAAGTTAGGTTAGGTTAGGTTAGGTAAGTTAGGTAGTCGAAAAACAATTAATTCATGAAAACTTGGCTTAATAGGCAAATCGGGCCTTGCATAGTAGGCTGAGAAGTGCGTTCTGGCTACTAGGTACGACATATATATATTTATATATATATTTATATATATATTTATATATATATATATATATATATATATATATATATATATATATATATATATATATATATATATATATATATAATTTGTCGTACCAAGTAGCCAGAACGGACTTCTCGGCCTACTATGCAAGGCCCGATTTGCCTAATAAGCCAATTTTTCATGAATTAATATATTTTTCCTAATTTTTGTCTTATGAAATGATAAAGCTACCCATTTCATTATGTATGAGGTCAATTTTTTTTTGGGGGGGAGTTAAAATTAACGTAGATATATGACCGAACCTAACCAACCCTACCTAACCTAACCTAACCTAACCTATCTTTATAGGTTAGGTTAAGTTAGGTAGCCAAAAAAGTTAGGTTAGGTTAGGTAGGTTAGGTAGTCGAAAAACAATTAATTCGTGAAAACTTGGCTTATTAGGCAAATCGGGCCTTGCATAGTAGGCTGAGAAGTGCGTTCTGGCTACTAGGTATGACATATTTATATATATATTTATATATATATTTATATATATATTTTTATATATATTTATATATATATATATATATATATATATATATATATATATATATATATATATATAAAATATATAATATATATATATATATATATATATATATATTAGTATATTTTGGTAGCAGTCTTTCCTGTAGACATATATTATTAAATATGACCGAAAAAGTAAGATTAATACCACAGGGTTCAGTTCTTGCACTAGTGATATTTATTGTCTACATAAATTAATCTTACTTTTTCGCTCATATTTAATAATATATATATATATATATATATATATATATATATATATATATATATATATATATATATATATATATATATATATATATATTTATATATATATATATATATATATTTATATATATATATTTATATATATATATTTATATATATATATTTATATATATATATTTATATATATATATTTATATATATATATTTATATATATATATTTATATATATATATTTATATATATATATTTATATATATATATTTATATATATATATTTATATATATATATTTATATATATATATTTATATATATATATTTATATATATATATTTATATATATATATTTATATATATATTTATATATATATATTTATATATATATATTTATATATATATATTTATATATATATATTTATATATATATATTTATATATATATATATTTATATATATATATATTTATATATATATATATTTATATATATATATTTATATATATATATTTACATATATATATTTACATATATATATTTACATATATATATTTATATATATATATATTTATATATATATATTTATATATATATATTTATATATATATATTTATATATATATATTTATATATATATATTTATATATATAAATTCATTTTTATTTCTAGTCTGACGCGACACGGGCGCGTTTCGTAAAACTTATTACATTTTCAAAGACTTCACAAATACACAACTGATTAGAACGTATCTCTGATTTTATATCTACATTTGAGTGAGGTGGGAGGGGTGATGTGGCATTAACACAAGACAGAACAAGAGGGGATATTAATAGGGTATTAAAAGTATCAACACAAGACAGAACAGAAACAATGGGTTTCTCATGGGTTCATCGCCATGGGTTCTCCCCTAGGTGTCCTGTTTGCAAACTTCTACATGGGTACCATCGAGCAAAAAGTCTTAGTCGACATGAACTTGAAACCGGCCATATACTGCAGGTATGTTGACGACATTTTTACACAGGTACCTGATGTCAGACATCTGCAGGAGCTGAAGGAGGCATTTGAGCAGAGTTCCGTGCTGCGTTTCACTTACGAGACGGAAAAGGATGGGAAGCTGCCTTATCTAGATGTAACAGTCATGGAAAAGGGCGGAGGTTTCCACACTGCAGTCTACACTAAGGAAACAAACATAGGAATGTGCCTAAATGCCAACAGCGACTGCCCTGACAGGTACAAGAGGAGTGTTGTTAACGCATACGTCGACCGTGCTCTCAGCCACAGCTCAGAATGGAAGCAAGTCGACGAAGAACTCTGTAGGGTAAGGCAGGTCCTAGTCAATAACGGCTTCTCCAATGGTTTCATCGAAGACATCATAAGAAAGAAAGTGAAAAGCCATGCAACCTCTGAAGAGACAACTAACACAACACCTATACCCCCTATTAGACTATTTTACAGGAACTTCTTTTCCACAGCTCATAAAACGGAGGAAAGGGTCCTGAAAGATATTGTTAATAGAAACGTTATCCCTACAGACAAAAATCAGAGGATACAACTGACGATTTACTATAAAACCAGAAAAACGGCCATCCTACTCATGAGAAACTCTCCAGACACAAAACAGAACGCTTTAAAAGAGACTAATGTCGTCTATGCCTTCAAATGCCCACTTGGGGATTGTAAGCTCCAAAAAACCCAGTATATAGGCAAGACAACAACATCTCTTTCTAGGCGTTTAACGATGCACAAGCAACAGGGCTCCATTAAGGAACATATAATCTCTTCCCATAACCAAACCATCGCCAGAGAAATCCTAGTAAACAACACAGAAATCATCGATAGATACAGCGATAGCAGGCGGCTTGACGTTTGCGAGGCACTACACATCAAGAAGTCAACACCAGCAATCAACAGCCAATTATTGCACAACTATATTCTACCCACCTCAAGACTCCGCTCCAATATAGAAGCATCAAGAATATGGACCAGTAGGCTTTCTACAAACACTTCTATTCAATACCCATTGTTTCTGTTCTGTCTTGTGTTGATACTTTTAATACCCTATTAATATCCCCTCTTGCTCTGTCTTGTGTTAATGCCACATCACCCCTCCCACCTCACTCAAATGTAGATATAAAATCAGAGATACGTTCTAATCAGTTGTGTATTTGTGAAGTCTTTGAAAATGTAATAAGTTTTACGAAACACGCCCGTGTCGCGTCAGACTAGAAATAAAAATGAATTTTGGAGAAGTGATTTTTTATTTACCTCCAACAGTGAAGCGTAATGTACAAAAGATTGAGAAAATTCGTGTTAGAATTATTAATCTTACTTTTTCGGTCATATTTAATAATATATGTCTACAGGAAAGACTGCTACCAAAATATACTAATATATATATATATATATATATATATATATTTATATATATATATATATATTTATATATATATTTATATATATTTATATATATATATATATATATATATATATATATATATATATATATATATATATATATATATATATATATATGTCGTACCTAATAGCCAGAACGCACTTCTCAGCCTACTATTCAAGGCCCGATTTGCCTAATAAGCCAAGTTTTCATGAATTAATGTTTTTTCGTCTACCTAACCTACCTAACCTAACCTAACCTAGCATTTTTTGGCTACCTAACCTAACCTTACCTATAAATATAGGTTAGGTTAGGTTAGGTAGGGTTGGTTAGGTTCGGTCATATATCTACGTTAATTTTAACTCCAATAAAAAAAAATTGACCTCATACATAGAGAAAAGGGTTGCTTTATCATTTCATAAGAAAAAAATTATAGTAAATATATTAATTCAGGAAAACTTGGCTTATTAGGCAAATCGGGCCTTGAATAGTAGGCTGAGAAGTGAGTTCTGGCTACTAGGTACGACATATATATATATATATATATATATATATAACTTTAGAACACTTTCCCACCAGGAGACTCGAACCCTAGCCAGCACAGCAGCCTTCCAGCAACTGGCATAACAGGTACGCCTTAACCCTCTCCACCACCTGCTCAGACCCTTAAAAGAGATGGTAATTTCGGAGTATTTAAATACACCAAAGATCACCACCTCCCAAGAGCACTAGAGCAAGTGAGGGGTCATTTAGACGTTAATTTCATCAAGTCCCTGTTAATATGGGAAGACACAGTGTCTATGCTTAAGGCACAACTCTCCTAAACACGAGAGTCAAGTATACAACTTTAGAACACTTTCCCACCAGGAGACTCGAACCCTAGCCAGCACAGCAGCCTTCCAGCAACTGGCATAACAGGTACGCCTTAACCCTCTCCACCACCTGCTCAGACCCTTAAAAGAGATGGTAATTTCGGAGTATTTAAATACACCAAAGATCACCACCTCCCAAGAGCACTAGAGCAAGTGAGGGGTCATTTAGACGTTAATTTCATCAAGTCCCTGTTAATATGGGAAGACACAGTGTCTATGCTTAAGGCACAACTCTCCTAAACACGAGAGTCAAGTATACAACTTTAGAACACTTTCCCACCAGGAGACTCGAACCCTAGCCAGCACAGCAGCCTTCCAGCAACTGGCATAACAGGTACGCCTTAACCCGCTCCACCACCTGCTCAGACCCTTAAAAGAGATGGTAATTTCGGAGTATTTAAATACACCAAAGATCACCACCTCCCAAGAGCACTAGAGCAAGTGAGGGGTCATTTAGACGTTAATTTCATCAAGTCCCTGTTAATTTGGGAAGACACAGTGTCTATGCTTAAGGCACAACTCTAGTAAACACGAGAGTCAAGTATAAAACTTTAGAACACTTTCCCACCAGGAGACTCGAACCCTAACCAGCACAGCAGCCTTCCAGCAACTGGCATAACAGGTACGCCTTAACCCTCTCCACCACCTGCTCAGACCCTTAAAAGAGATGGTAATTTCGGAGTATTTAAATACACCAAAGATCACACCTCCCAAGAGCACTAGAGCAAGTGAGGGGTCATTTAGACGTTAATTTCATCAAGTCCCTGTTAATGTGGGAAGACACAGTGTCTATGCTTAAGGCACAACTCTCCTAAACACGAGAGTCAAGTATACAACTTTAGAACACTTTCCCACCAGGAGACTCGAACCCTAGCCAGCACAGCAGCCTTCCAGCAACTGGCATAACAGGTACGCCTTAACCCTCTCCACCACCTGCTCAGACCCTTAAAAGAGATGGTAATTTCGGAGTATTTAAATACACCAAAGATCACCACCTCCCAAGAGCACTAGAGCAAGTGAGGGGTCATTTAGACGTTAATTTCATCAAGTCCCTGTTAATATGGGAAGACACAGTGTCTATGCTTAAGGCACAACTCTCCTAAACACGAGAGTCAAGTATACAACTTTAGAACACTTTCCCACCAGGAGACTCGAACCCTAGCCAGCACAGCAGCCTTCCAGCAACTGGCATAACAGGTACGCCTTAACCCGCTCCACCACCTGCTCAGACCCTTAAAAGAGATGGTAATTTCGGAGTATTTAAATACACCAAAGATCACCACCTCCCAAGAGCACTAGAGCAAGTGAGGGGTCATTTAGACGTTAATTTCATCAAGTCCCTGTTAATATGGGAAGACACAGTGTCTATGCTTAAGGCACAACTCTCCTAAACACGAGAGTCAAGTATACAACTTTAGAACACTTTCCCACCAGGAGACTCGAACTCTAGCCAGCACAGCAGCCTTCCAGCAACTGGCATAACAGGTACGCCTTAACCCTCTCCACCACCTGCTCAGACCCTTAAAAGAGATGGTAATTTCGGAGTATTTAAATACACCAAAGATCACCACCTCCCAAGAGCACTAGAGCAAGTGAGGGGTCATTTAGACGTTAATTTCATCAAGTCCCTGTTAATATGGGAAGACACAGTGTCTATGCTTAAGGCACAACTCTCCTAAACACGAGAGTCAAGTATACAACTTTAGAACACTTTCCCACCAGGAGACTCGAACCCTAGCCAGCACAGCAGCCTTCCAGCAATTGGCATAACAGGTACGCCTTAACCCTCTCCACCACCTGCTAAGACCCTTAAAAGAGATGGTAATTTCGGAGTATTTAAATACACCAAAGATCACCACCTCCCAAGAGCACTAGAGCAAGTGAGGGGTCATTTAGACGTTAATTTCATCAAGTCCCTGTTAATATGGGAAGACACAGTGTCTATGCTTAAGGCACAACTCTCCTAAACACGAGAGTCAAGTATACAACTTTAGAACACTTTCCCACCAGGAGACTCGAACCCTAGGCAGCACAGCAGCCTTCCAGCAATTGGCATAACAGGTACGCCTTAACCCTCTCCACCACCTGCTCAGACCCTTAAAAGAGATGGTAATTTCGGAGTATTTAAATACACCAAAGATCACCACCTCCCAAGAGCACTAGAGCAAGTGAAGGGTCATTTAGACGTTAATTTCATCAAGTCCCTGTTAATATGGGAAGACACAGTGTCTATGCTTAAGGCACAACTCTCCTAAACACGAGAGTCAAGTATACAACTTTAGAACACTTTCCCACCAGGAGACTCGAACCCTAGCCAGCACAGCAGCCTTCCAGCAACTGGCATAACAGGTACGCCTTAACCCTCTCCACCACCTGCTCAGACCCTTAAAAGAGATGGTAATTTCGGAGTATTTAAATACACCAAAGATCACCACCTCCCAAGAGCACTAGAGCAAGTGAGGGGTCATTTAGACGTAAATTTCATCAAGTCCCTGTTAATATGGGAAGACACAGTGTCTATGCTTAAGGCACAACTCTCCTAAACACGAGAGTCAAGTATACAACTTTAGAACACTTTCCCACCAGGAGACTCGAACCCTAGCCAGCACAGCAGCCTTCCAGCAACTGGCATAACAGGTACGCCTTAACCCGCTCCACCACCTGCTCAGACCCTTAAAAGAGATGGTAATTTCGGAGTATTTAAATACACCAAAGATCACCACCTCCCAAGAGCACTAGAGCAAGTGAGGGGTCATTTAGACGTTAATTTCATCAAGTCCCTGTTAATATGGGAAGACACAGTGTCTATGCTTAAGGCACAACTCTCCTAAACACGAGAGTCAAGTATACAACTTTAGAACACTTTCCCACCAGGAGACTCAAACCCTAGGCAGCACAGCAGCCTTCCAGCAATTGGCATAACAGGTACGCCTTAACCCTCTCCACCACCTGCTCAGACCCTTAAAAGAGATGGTAATTTCGGAGTATTTAAATACACCAAAGATCACCCTCCCAAGAGCACTAGAGCAAGTGAAGGGTCATTTAGACGTTAATTTCATCAAGTCCCTGTTAATATGGGAAGACACAGTGTCTATGCTTAAGGCACAACTCTCCTAAACACGAGAGTCAAGTATACAACTTTAGAACACTTTCCCACCAGGAGACTCGAACCCTAGCCAGCACAGCAGCCTTCCAGCAACTGGCATAACAGGTACGCCTTAACCCTCTCCACCACCTGCTCAGACCCTTAAAAGAGATGGTAATTTCGGAGTATTTAAATACACCAAAGATCACCACCTCCCAAGAGCACTAGAGCAAGTGAGGGGTCATTTAGACGTTAATTTCATCAAGTCCCTGTTAATATGGGAAGACACAGTGTCTATGCTTAAGGCACAACTCTCCTAAACACGAGAGTCAAGTATACAACTTTAGAACACTTTCCCACCAGGAGACTCGAACCCTAGCCAGCACAGCAGCCTTCCAGCAATTGGCATAACAGGTACGCCTTAACCCTCTCCACCACCTGCTCAGACCCTTAAAAGAGATGGTAATTTCGGAGTATTTAAATACACCAAAGATCACCACCTCCCAAGAGCACTAGAGCAAGTGAGGGGTCATTTAGACGTTAATTTCATCAAGTCCCTGTTAATATGGGAAGACACAGTGTCTATGCTTAAGGCACAACTCTCCTAAACACGAGAGTCAAGTATACAACTTTAGAACACTTTCCCACCAGGAGACTCGAACCCTAGGCAGCACAGCAGCCTTCCAGCAATTGGCATAACAGGTACGCCTTAACACTCTCCACCACCTGCTCAGACCCTTAAAAGAGATGGTAATTTCGGAGTATTTAAATACACCAAAGATCACCACCTCCCAAGAGCACTAGAGCAAGTGAGGGGTCATTTAGACGTTAATTTCATCAAGTCCCTGTTAATATGGGAAGACACAGTGTCTATGCTTAAGGCACAACTCTCCTAAACACGAGAGTCAAGTATACAACTTTAGAACACTTTCCCACCAGGAGACTCGAACCCTAGCCAGCACAGCAGCCTTCCAGCAATTGGCATAACAGGTACGCCTTAACCCTCTCCACCACCTGCTAAGACCCTTAAAAGAGATGGTAATTTCGGAGTATTTAAATACACCAAAGATCACCACCTCCCAAGAGCACTAGAGCAAGTGAGGGGTCATTTAGACGTTAATTTCATCAAGTCCCTGTTAATATGGGAAGACACAGTGTCTATGCTTAAGGCACAACTCTCCTAAACACGAGAGTCAAGTATACAACTTTAGAACACTTTCCCACCAGGAGACTCGAACCCTAGGCAGCACAGCAGCCTTCCAGCAATTGGCATAACAGGTACGCCTTAACCCTCTCCACCACCTGCTCAGACCCTTAAAAGAGATGGTAATTTCGGAGTATTTAAATACACCAAAGATCACCACCTCCCAAGAGCACTAGAGCAAGTGAAGGGTCATTTAGACGTTAATTTCATCAAGTCCCTGTTAATATGGGAAGACACAGTGTCTATGCTTAAGGCACAACTCTCCTAAACACGAGAGTCAAGTATACAACTTTAGAACACTTTCCCACCAGGAGACTCGAACCCTAGCCAGCACAGCAGCCTTCCAGCAACTGGCATAACAGGTACGCCTTAACCCTCTCCACCACCTGCTCAGACCCTTAAAAGAGATGGTAATTTCGGAGTATTTAAATACACCAAAGATCACCACCTCCCAAGAGCACTAGAGCAAGTGAGGGGTCATTTAGACGTAAATTTCATCAAGTCCCTGTTAATATGGGAAGACACAGTGTCTATGCTTAAGGCACAACTCTCCTAAACACGAGAGTCAAGTATACAACTTTAGAACACTTTCCCACCAGGAGACTCGAACCCTAGCCAGCACAGCAGCCTTCCAGCAACTGGCATAACAGGTACGCCTTAACCCGCTCCACCACCTGCTCAGACCCTTAAAAGAGATGGTAATTTCGGAGTATTTAAATACACCAAAGATCACCACCTCCCAAGAGCACTAGAGCAAGTGAGGGGTCATTTAGACGTTAATTTCATCAAGTCCCTGTTAATATGGGAAGACACAGTGTCTATGCTTAAGGCACAACTCTCCTAAACACGAGAGTCAAGTATACAACTTTAGAACACTTTCCCACCAGGAGACTCAAACCCTAGGCAGCACAGCAGCCTTCCAGCAATTGGCATAACAGGTACGCCTTAACCCTCTCCACCACCTGCTCAGACCCTTAAAAGAGATGGTAATTTCGGAGTATTTAAATACACCAAAGATCACCACCTCCCAAGAGCACTAGAGCAAGTGAAGGGTCATTTAGACGTTAATTTCATCAAGTCCCTGTTAATATGGGAAGACACAGTGTCTATGCTTAAGGCACAACTCTCCTAAACACGAGAGTCAAGTATACAACTTTAGAACACTTTCCCACCAGGAGACTCGAACCCTAGCCAGCACAGCAGCATTCCAGCAACTGGCATAACAGGTACGCCTTAACCCTCTCCACCACCTGCTCAGACCCTTAAAAGAGATGGTAATTTCGGAGTATTTAAATACACCAAAGATCACCACCTCCCAAGAGCACTAGAGCAAGTGAGGGGTCATTTAGACGTTAATTTCATCAAGTCCCTGTTAATATGGGAAGACACAGTGTCTATGCTTAAGGCACAACTCTCCTAAACACGAGAGTCAAGTATACAACTTTAGAACACTTTCCCACCAGGAGACTCGAACCCTAGCCAGCACAGCAGCCTTCCAGCAATTGGCATAACAGGTACGCCTTAACCCTCTCCACCACCTGCTCAGACCCTTAAAAGAGATGGTAATTTCGGAGTATTTAAATACACCAAAGATCACCACCTCCCAAGAGCACTAGAGCAAGTGAGGGGTCATTTAGACGTTAATTTCATCAAGTCCCTGTTAATATGGGAAGACACAGTGTCTATGCTTAAGGCACAACTCTCCTAAACACGAGAGTCAAGTATACAACTTTAGAACACTTTCCCACCAGGAGACTCGAACCCTAGGCAGCACAGCAGCCTTCCAGCAATTGGCATAACAGGTACGCCTTAACCCTCTCCACCACCTGCTCAGACCCTTAAAAGAGATGGTAATTTCGGAGTATTTAAATACACCAAAGATCACCACCTCCCAAGAGCACTAGAGCAAGTGAAGGGTCATTTAGACGTTAATTTCATCAAGTCCCTGTTAATATGGGAAGACACAGTGTCTATGCTTAAGGCACAACTCTCCTAAACACGAGAGTCAAGTATACAACTTTAGAACACTTTCCCACCAGGAGACTCGAACCCTAGCCAGCACAGCAGCCTTCCAGCAACTGGCATAACAGGTACGCCTTAACCCTCTCCACCACCTGCTCAGACCCTTAAAAGAGATGGTAATTTCGGAGTATTTAAATACACCAAAGATCACCACCTCCCAAGAGCACTAGAGCAAGTGAGGGGTCATTTAGACGTAAATTTCATCAAGTCCCTGTTAATATGGGAAGACACAGTGTCTATGCTTAAGGCACAACTCTCCTAAACACGAGAGTCAAGTATACAACTTTAGAACACTTTCCCACCAGGAGACTCGAACCCTAGCCAGCACAGCAGCCTTCCAGCAACTGGCATAACAGGTACGCCTTAACCCGCTCCACCACCTGCTCAGACCCTTAAAAGAGATGGTAATTTCGGAGTATTTAAATACACCAAAGATCACCACCTCCCAAGAGCACTAGAGCAAGTGAGGGGTCATTTAGACGTTAATTTCATCAAGTCCCTGTTAATATGGGAAGACACAGTGTCTATGCTTAAGGCACAACTCTCCTAAACACGAGAGTCAAGTATACAACTTTAGAACACTTTCCCACCAGGAGACTCGAACCCTAGGCCAGCACAGCAGCCTTCCAGCAATTGGCATAACAGGTACGCCTTAACCCTCTCCACCACCTGCTCAGACCCTTAAAAGAGATGGTAATTTCGGAGTATTTAAATACACCAAAGATCACCACCTCCCAAGAGCACTAGAGCAAGTGAAGGGTCATTTAGACGTTAATTTCATCAAGTCCCTGTTAATATGGGAAGACACAGTGTCTATGCTTAAGGCACAACTCTCCTAAACACGAGAGTCAAGTATACAACTTTAGAACACTTTCCCACCAGGAGACTCGAACCCTAGCCAGCACAGCAGCCTTCCAGCAACTGGCATAACAGGTACGCCTTAACCCTCTCCACCACCTGCTCAGACCCTTAAAAGAGATGGTAATTTCGGAGTATTTAAATACACCAAAGATCACCACCTCCCAAGAGCACTAGAGCAAGTGAGGGGTCATTTAGACGTTAATTTCATCAAGTCCCTGTTAATATGGGAAGACACAGTGTCTATGCTTAAGGCACAACTCTCCTAAACACGAGAGTCAAGTATACAACTTTAGAACACTTTCCCACCAGGAGACTCGAACCCTAGCCAGCACAGCAGCCTTCCAGCAATTGGCATAACAGGTACGCCTTAACCCTCTCCACCACCTGCTCAGACCCTTAAAAGAGATGGTAATTTCGGAGTATTTAAATACACCAAAGATCACCACCTCCCAAGAGCACTAGAGCAAGTGAGGGGTCATTTAGACGTTAATTTCATCAAGTCCCTGTTAATATGGGAAGACACAGTGTCTATGCTTAAGGCACAACTCTCCTAAACACGAGAGTCAAGTATACAACTTTAGAACACTTTCCCACCAGGAGACTCGAACCCTAGCCAGCACAGCAGCCTTCCAGCAATTGGCATAACAGGTACGCCTTAACCCTCTCCACCACCTGCTCAGACCCTTAAAAGAGATGGTAATTTCGGAGTATTTAAATACACCAAAGATCACCACCTCCCAAGAGCACTAGAGCAAGTGAAGGGTCATTTAGACGTTAATTTCATCAAGTCCCTGTTAATATGGGAAGACACAGTGTCTATGCTTAAGGCACAACTCTCCTAAACACGAGAGTCAAGTATACAACTTTAGAACACTTTCCCACCAGGAGACTCGAACCCTAGCCAGCACAGCAGCCTTCCAGCAACTGGCATAACAGGTACGCCTTAACCCGCTCCACCACCTGCTCAGACCCTTAAAAGAGATGGTAATTTCGGAGTATTTAAATACACCAAAGATCACCACCTCCCAAGAGCACTAGAGCAAGTGAGGGGTCATTTAGACGTTAATTTCATCAAGTCCCTGTTAATATGGGAAGACACAGTGTCTATGCTTAAGGCACAACTCTCCTAAACACGAGAGTCAAGTATACAACTTTAGAACACTTTCCCACCAGGAGACTCGAACCCTAGGCAGCACAGCAGCCTTCCAGCAATTGGCATAACAGGTACGCCTTAACCCTCTCCACCACCTGCTCAGACCCTTAAAAGAGATGGTAATTTCGGAGTATTTAAATACACCAAAGATCACCACCTCCCAAGAGCACTAGAGCAAGTGAAGGGTCATTTAGACGTTAATTTCATCAAGTCCCTGTTAATATGGGAAGACACAGTGTCTATGCTTAAGGCACAACTCTCCTAAACACGAGAGTCAAGTATACAACTTTAGAACACTTTCCCACCAGGAGACTCGAACCCTAGCCAGCACAGCAGCCTTCCAGCAACTGGCATAACAGGTACGCCTTAACCCTCTCCACCACCTGCTCAGACCCTTAAAAGAGATGGTAATTTCGGAGTATTTAAATACACCAAAGATCACCACCTCCCAAGAGCACTAGAGCAAGTGAGGGGTCATTTAGACGTTAATTTCATCAAGTCCCTGTTAATATGGGAAGACACAGTGTCTATGCTTAAGGCACAACTCTCCTAAACACGAGAGTCAAGTATACAACTTTAGAACACTTTCCCACCAGGAGACTCGAACCCTAGCCAGCACAGCAGCCTTCCAGCAATTGGCATAACAGGTACGCCTTAACCCTCTCCACCACCTGCTCAGACCCTTAAAAGAGATGGTAATTTCGGAGTATTTAAATACACCAAAGATCACCACCTCCCAAGAGCACTAGAGCAAGTGAGGGGTCATTTAGACGTTAATTTCATCAAGTCCCTGTTAATATGGGAAGACACAGTGTCTATGCTTAAGGCACAACTCTCCTAAACACGAGAGTCAAGTATACAACTTTAGAAC
Source organism: Procambarus clarkii (assembly GCF_040958095.1). Lineage (NCBI taxonomy): Eukaryota > Metazoa > Arthropoda > Malacostraca > Decapoda > Cambaridae > Procambarus > Procambarus clarkii. Next base: position 3,605,196 of record NC_091208.1, read on the forward strand.
ACTTTCCCACCAGGAGACTCGAACCCTAGGCCAGCACAGCAGCCTTCCAGCAATTGGCATAACAGGTACGCCTTAACCCTCTCCACCACCTGCTCAGACCCTTAAAAGAGATGGTAATTTCGGAGTATTTAAATACACCAAAGATCACCACCTCCCAAGAGCACTAGAGCAAGTGAAGGGTCATTTAGACGTTAATTTCATCAAGTCCCTGTTAATATGGGAAGACACAGTGTCTATGCTTAAGGCACAACTCTCCTAAACACGAGAGTCAAGTATACAACTTTAGAACACTTTCCCACCAGGAGACTCGAACCCTAGCCAGCACAGCAGCCTTCCAGCAACTGGCATAACAGGTACGCCTTAACCCTCTCCACCACCTGCTCAGACCCTTAAAAGAGATGGTAATTTCGGAGTATTTAAATACACCAAAGATCACCACCTCCCAAGAGCACTAGAGCAAGTGAGGGGTCATTTAGACGTTAATTTCATCAAGTCCCTGTTAATATGGGAAGACACAGTGTCTATGCTTAAGGCACAACTCTCCTAAACACGAGAGTCAAGTATACAACTTTAGAACACTTTCCCACCAGGAGACTCGAACCCTAGCCAGCACAGCAGCCTTCCAGCAACTGGCATAACAGGTACGCCTTAACCCTCTCCACCACCTGCTCAGACCCTTAAAAGAGATGGTAATTTCGGAGTATTTAAATACACCAAAGATCACCACCTCCCAAGAGCACTAGAGCAAGTGAGGGGTCATTTAGACGTTAATTTCATCAAGTCCCTGTTAATATGGGAAGACACAGTGTCTATGCTTAAGGCACAACTCTCCTAAACACGAGAGTCAAGTATACAACTTTAGAACACTTTCCCACCAGGAGACTCGAACCCTAGCCAGCACAGCAGCCTTCCAGCAACTTGGCATAACAGGTACGCCTTAACCCTCTCCACCACCTGCTCAGACCCTTAAAAGAGATGGTAATTTCGGAGTATTTAAATACACCAAAGATCACCACCTCCCAAGAGCACTAGAGCAAGTGAGGGGTCATTTAGACGTTAATTTCATCAAGTCCCTGTTAATATGGGAAGACACAGTGTCTATGCTTAAGGCACAACTCTCCTAAACACGAGAGTCAAGTATACAACTTTAGAACACTTTCCCACCAGGAGACTCGAACCCTAGCCAGCACAGCAGCCTTCCAGCAACTGGCATAACAGGTACGCCTTAACCCTCTCCACCACCTGCTCAGACCCTTAAAAGAGATGGTAATTTCGGAGTATTTAAATACACCAAAGATCACCACCTCCCAAGAGCACTAGAGCAAGTGAAGGGGTCATTTAGACGTTAATTTCATCAAGTCCCTGTTAATATGGGAAGACACAGTGTCTATGCTTAAGGCACAACTCTCCTAAACACGAGAGTCAAGTATACAACTTTAGAACACTTTCCCACCAGGAGACTCGAACCCTAGCCAGCACAGCAGCCTTCCAGCAACTGGCATAACAGGTACGCCTTAACCCGCTCCACCACCTGCTCAGACCCTTAAAAGAGATGGTAATTTCGGAGTATTTAAATACACCAAAGATCACCACCTCCCAAGAGCACTAGAGCAAGTGAGGGGTCATTTAGACGTTAATTTCATCAAGTCCCTGTTAATATAGGAAGACACAGTGTCTATGCTTAAGGCACAACTCTCCTAAACACGAGAGTCAAGTATACAACTTTAGAACACTTTCCCACCAGGAGACTCGAACCCTAGCCAGCACAGCAGCCTTCCAGCAATTGGCATAACAGGTACGCCTTAACCCTCTCCACCACCTGCTCAGACCCTTAAAAGAGATGGTAATTTCGGAGTATTTAAATACACCAAAGATCACCACCTCCCAAGAGCACTAGAGCAAGTGAGGGGTCATTTAGACGTTAATTTCATCAAGTCCCTGTTAATTTGGGAAGACACAGTGTCTATGCTTAAGGCACAACTCTCCTAAACACGAGAGTCAAGTATACAACTTTAGAACACTTTCCCACCAGGAGACTCGAACCCTAACCAGCACAGCAGCCTTCCAGCAACTGGCATAACAGGTACGCCTTAACCCTCTCCACCATCTGCTCAGACCCTTACAAGAGATGGTAATTTCGGAGTATTTAAATACACCAAAGATCACCACCTCCCAAGAGCACTAGAGCAAGTGAGGGGTCATTTAGACGTTAATTTCATCAAGTCCCTGTTAATGTGGGAAGACACAGTGTCTATGCTTAAGGCACAACTCTCCTAAACACGAGAGTCAAGTATACAACTTTAGAACACTTTCCCACCAGGAGACTCGAACCCTAGAAAGCACAGCAGCCTTCCAGCAACTGGCATAACAGGTACGCCTTAACCCTCTCCACCACCTGCTCAGACCCTTAAAAGAGATGGTAATTTCGGAGTATTTAAATACACCAAAGATCACCACCTCCCAAGAGCACTAGAGCAAGTGAGGGGTCATTTAGACGTTAATTTCATCAAGTCCCTGTTAATATGGGAAGACACAGTGTCTATGCTTAAGGCACAACTCTCCTAAACACGAGAGTTAAGTATACAACTTTAGAACACTTTCCCACCAGGAGACTCGAACCCTAGCCAGCACAGCAGCCTTCCAGCAACTGGCATAACAGGTACGCCTTAACCCTCTCCACCACCTGCTCAGACCCTTAAAAGAGATGGTAATTTCGGAGTATTTAAATACACCAAAGATCACCACCTCCCAAGAGCACTAGAGCAAGTGAGGGGTCATTTAGACGTTAATTTCATCAAGTCCCTGTTAATATGGGAAGACACAGTGTCTATGCTTAAGGCACAACTCTCCTAAACACGAGAGTCAAGTATACAACTTTAGAACACTTTCCCACCAGGAGACTCGAACCCTAGCCAGCACAGCAGCCTTCCAGCAACTGGCACCACCTCTTGGGAGGTGGTGATCTTTGGTGTATTTAAATACTCCGAAATTACCATCTCTTTTAAGGGTCTGAGCAGGTGGTGGAGAGGGTTAAGGCGTACCTGTTATGCCAGTTGCTGGAAGGCTGCTGTGCTGGCTAGGGTTCGAGTCTCCTTTTGGGAAAGTGTTCTAAAGTTGTATACTTGACTCTCGTGTTTAAGAGAGTTGTGCCTTAAGCATAGACACTGTGTCTTCCCAAATTAACAGGGACTTGATGAAATTAACGTATAAATGACCCCTCACTTGCTCTAGTGCTCTTGGGAGGTGGTGATCTTTGGTGTATTTAAATACTCCGAAATTACCATCTCTTTTAAGGGTCTGAGCAGGTGGTGGAGCGGGTTAAGGCGTACCTGTTATGCCAGTTGCTGGAAGGCTTCTGTGCTGGCTAGGGTTCGAGTCTCCTGGTGGGAAAGTGTTCTAAAGTTGTATACTTCACTCTCGTGTTTAGGAGAGTTGTGCCTTAAGCATAGACACTGTGTCTTCCCATATTAACAGGGACTTGATGAAATTAACGTATAAATGACCCCTCACTTGCTCTAGTGCTCTTGGGAGGTGGTGATCTTTGGTGTATTTAAATACTCCGAAATTACCATCTCTTTTAAGGGTCTGAGCAGGTGGTGGAGCGGTTTAAGGCGTACCTGTTATGCCAGTTGCTGGAAGGCTTCTGTGCTGGCTAGGGTTCGAGTCTCCTGGTGGGAAAGTGTTCTAAAGTTGTATACTTCACTCTCGTGTTTAGGAGAGTTGTGCCTTAAGCATAGACACTGTGTCTTCCCATATTAACAGGGACTTGATGAAATTAACGTATAAATGACCCCTCACTTGCTCTAGTGCTCTTGCGAGGTGGTGATCTTTGGTGTATTTAAATACTCCGAAATTACCATCTCTTTTAAGGGTCTGAGCAGGTGGTGGAGCGGGTTAAGGCGTACCTGTTATGCCAGTTGCTGGAAGGCTTCTGTGCTGGCTAGGGTTCGAGTCTCCTGGTGGGAAAGTGTTCTAAAGTTGTATACTTCACTCTCGTGTTTAGGAGAGTTGTGCCTTAAGCATAGACACTGTGTCTTCCCATATTAACAGGGACTTGAAGAAATTAACGTATAAATGACCCCTCACTTGCTCTAGTGCTCTTGGGAGGTGGTGATCTTTGGTGTATTTAAATACTCCGAAATTACCATCTCTTTTAAGGGTCTGAGCAGGTGGTGGAGCGGTTTAAGGCGTACCTGTTATGCCAGTTGCTGGAAGGCTTCTGTGCCGGCTAGGGTTTGAGTCTCCTGGTGGGAAAGTGTTCTAAAGTTGTATACTTCACTCTCGTGTTTAGGAGAGTTGTGCCTTAAGCATAGACACTGTGTCTTCCCATATTAACAGGGACTTGATGAAATTAACGTATAAATGACCCCTCACTTGCTCTAGTGCTCTTGGGAGGTGGTGATCTTTGGTGTATTTAAATACTCCGAAATTACCATCTCTTTTAAGGGTCTGAGCAGGTGGTGGAGCGGTTTAAGGCGTACCTGTTATGCCAGTTGCTGGAAGGCTTCTGTGCTGGCTAGGGTTCGAGTCTCCTGGTGGGAAAGTGTTCTAAAGTTGTATACTTCACTCTCGTGTTTAGGAGAGTTGTGCCATATATATATATAAATATACTAATATATATATATATATATATATATATATATATATATATTTATATAAATATACTAATATATATATATATATATTAGTATATTTTGGTAGCAGTCTTTCCTGTAGACACATATTATTAAATATGACCGAAAAAGTAAGATTAATACCACAGGGTTCAGTTCTTGCACCAGTGATATTTATTGTCTACATAAATTAATCTTACTTTTGCGGTCATATTTAATAATATATATATATATATATATATATATATATATATATATATATATATATATATATATATATATATATATATATATATATATATATATATATATATATATATATATATATATATATATATATATATATATATAATATAATTATTAAATATGACTGAAAAAGAAAGAATAATAATTCTAACATAAATTTTCTTGATCTTTCTTATGTTTCTTTTCACTGTTGATGGTAATTGAAATATCAATTCTCCAAAATTTATTTTTATTTCTAGTCTGACGTGACACTTGAACGCGTTTCGTAATAACTTATTACATTTTCAAAGACTTTTAGTTTACACACATACAACTATTACCTGCAAACACTAAACAGAGTTCTTACTTATGCTATGATTTAAACAGCTTTCATTTTTCATTTTATACCCACATTTTGGGTGAGGTGATATGTTACAACAGTTTTGGATGAGGTGAACGAAACTTTCAACACAGGATAGAAGACGAAACAATGGGTATTGAAGGTAAGAATGGAAATAATTGCAGAGGGCCTATTGGCCCATATTTCTTGATGCTTCTATATTGGAGCGGAGTCTTGAAGTGGGTAGAATATAGTTGTGCATTAATTGGCTGTTGATTGCTGGTGTTGACTTCTTGATGTGTAGTGCCTCGCAGACGTCAAGCCGCCTGCTATCGTTGTATCTATCGATGATTTCTGTGTTGTTTGCTAAGATTTCTCTGGTGATGGTTTGGTTGTGGGAAGAGATTATATGTTCCTTAATGGAGCCCTGTTGCTTATGCATCGTTAATCGCCTGGAAAGAGATGTTGTTGTCTTGCCTTCTTGAGGTTATCTTGAGATGATTCCGGGGCTTTAGTGTCCCCGCGGCCCGGTCCTCGACCAGGCCTCCACCCCCAGGAAGCAGCCCGTGACAGCTGACTAACACCCAGGTACCTATTTTACTGCTAGGTAACAGGGGCATAGGGTGAAAGAAACTCTGCCCATTGTTTCTGCCTCGTGCGGGAATCGAACCCGCGCCGCAGAATTACGAGTCCTGCGCGCTATCCACCAGGCTACGAGGCCTATATACTGAGTTTTCTGGGGGGAGCCCCGTCGGCTCCCTGGAGCTTTACCTGCTGTTATGCTAATGTCAGACTTTGGCATCAGTCATGTGTATGGAGTTCTCGGGCCTACCGGGGACTACGGCCAGAACCTGGCCCCCCAGAGAGGCAAGGGGAGCAATGGCCTATAGAAACCCCCGTGTGGTAGGAAGCATTCTATGGCCGCCATCGACCGGGTCAAGCATCCAGAACGGTAAGCATTCCAAAACAGACCCCTATTCTGGTGAAAATTGCTACCTAAAGCCAAACTAGTGGATAGAACTCTTCAACAGAAAACAAGGAAACTAGTATGACGTCATACGTCATCGCGCCACTGTCTGAGCAGCTCCCCCCTCCCCGGGAGGGGGAAGGGGGAAGGGGGAGTCCCAGACCTCCCACGCCGGCTATCCGCCCATCAGTTCTTCGGCTGATGCTATAGGCACCGGTTATGTGCTGCGGCTCCAATGGTTGTTTCAGCACTGTACCTAGAGTGTCGTGTCTGTTTTCTAGGTGGTGCATGAGCCGGGAGTGATTCTCCAGTACTCGGGCTGCATGCGCCTACGGTTCCCTTCCCTAGGTGCCCTGTAAGTACTGCCCTTGGGGCTTGGGGCCGCCTTCCACAAGTTCCTTGGGTCCTGCCCCTGCTTGGCCGTTTACTGCTTGGTTTTCGGCCGCTCTTTGTGTGCTCGGGTGTTCTGTCTCCCTTGTTCGCCTTAGAGTAAGGGGCAGTTTTTGCACTGGTGGGGCGCAGGGTACTGTACGGCTTGTCTTTACCAATCATAGCGGCTCTTTTCCGCTTGGGTACACTGTCCTCTTGCGGGGTTTTCTTTTTCTTTTTGTTTATCTACCTGTTGGGGGGGGGGTCTGCCTTCGTTCTTGCCCCTTGTGTTCTGGGTATTTTCTGGTGGTACCCCCTGCTAGGTCCCCGTGAGTGTACACGTCCCGGGGGTTCAGCTCTTAGAAAGTTGTTTGGTAGCTTTGAGTGCCGGTTAGCAGTACCCTGCCTGGGATTACCTGAGCGCGAGTCCTCTTATAGTAAACGCTCGGGACCCCTGGGAAACCCCTGGGGGCGTGCGGGTCCAATGGATGTGACCCCCAGAGTCCCCCCTCGCTTCCAGCGAGTTTGAGGGTTGCTCTCATCCTTTGTCTCTGGGTGACTCTCTGTTTTGCCTCCGTCTGCTGCCTGTGGGGTCGGTGACACCTTCGACCCGGAGTCCTGCGAGTTTGGTTGCTCGTTGTGGCTCGGTTCCCCGGTTGTGCTGACAAAGCGGGTGCGGGCAGCAGGGACGTTGCACTTGAGCCTTGGTGGTGGCAACGTTCTCGTAGTTTCCTCCCCGGGAGCCCAGGGGCTGCCCCGTTGTAGTTCGTTTTGGGACTTGGGGGTGTTGGTTGCTTCGGTTCCATCCACGCCCCCTTGTCTTTCCCCTGGATCACCCTTCCTGCCTGCATCCGGTTCCTTACCGTCTGTAGGTTCGGGGCAAGGTTTTTGATGGTGTTGAGACTCAGGCAGTCTCGGGGAATTCCCCTTCTGGGGTAGTGACGGGGGCATTTGAGCCTGTTCCTCCAGCCGTGTTGTATAAGTCTGCCAATGGGCTCCCTTCCTTAGTGTTTTCACGGCTGCCCCGGTTTTCTGGTACGGCTGGGGCTTTGGGGGGAACGGCTCGGCCTGGGGCCTGTCGTGTAGGTTCCTGGGGCTGGAGAGGGGCTGACTTGGGGGGGCCTTGACCCCCGTTGGACCCCGTGGGGGTTTTTATCCCCCTCTAGGCGGGGCTTGTGGTTACGCGGAGTGGGGTCTTTCCTCCCCACTCGCCGTACGTGCTGTTGGGCGTCGGCCCCTCCCTGGGCTCGGTTCCTTGGCCTTTGAGTCGGTTGGTTTCGTCCTGTGGGTGGATGTTTCCTCCCACCCTTTTTTGTGACGGTGTTTTCGATGGGGTTCCAAATGACTTCTGATCTCGGGTGCGCCTGCGCCTTTGTGTGCCTTCGGGACTAGTGTTGGCTACTGTGTTCTCGAGGGTTCAGGAAGGTTTTTCGCTACTTCCCGCATTGTTGGAACGTCTGTCGGCTCTTCGTCCTTGTCTCCGTTTTCTGCTACTTGTGGCCCGGTTGGGCTACTTGTGAGCCGGTTGGGCTACTTGTCACCCTGTTGTGCTACTTGTCGCCCTGTTGTGCTACTTGTCGCCCGGTTGGGTTCCTTTTTGGGCTCTTTGCTTCTTTGGCCGGTTTTATTGTTCCTGTTTCCTCTTTTGGCAACTTTCCTAGTGCAGTAGTCCTGGTTGGCGCCTTCCCGCAGAGAGGGTTGTGCGGTTCGGCCAGTGTGTCATGCGCATGCGCCGTGGAGTTTGTTTTGGTCTGGGAGGTGTTTCAGTGCTGGTGTTTTGTGCCCTTTTTGCTACGGTGCTTCGCCTCTCGTTCTTCCCCTGGCTGCGGTATGTGCCCCTTCGCTCCGGGGTGTCCTGGTTCCCAGTTGTGGGGAGGACGCCGCGGTTTTCCCTGTGTCATGGGTGTGGGCCGCCTCCTTCGCCTCTCCCTGCTCTCCTGCGGGTCCGGCAGGGTCTGGCTCTGGCGTCTTTACCTGGCGGTGCTCCCAGGTTCTTCTGGGCACGGTTGAGTCGTGTCAAGTTCGTGCCACCGTTCGCCAGGTGAGTTTCTGCGGTCTGGCGTCTTTTGGCCGGGCGCTGGATGCGGTGTTGTTTATATACCTGTCTTTATTTAGGTATATTTTTGTACGACTGAGACCGTTCGCACACCAGTGACTGTCCCTTTTTTCAACCCTTCCTGTCCCCCTCATGTGCATGTCCAACCCATGCTGGGGTCATTCAGGGGACCTGCCTTTTTTCATGTTATGAGGTGTGGGGGTTGTTGGGTTGGTTCTGTACTCACCTGGTATGGCTCCTGGCTGTGCTTGCAGGGTTTGAGCTCTGGCTCTTGGGTCCCGCCTATCTGGTAGAACATACGGGATAGTACCAGTGGAGTGCAGTGGTGCTATTGGCACAATTGGGGAACACTGTATTACCATCAGAGGTCTGTGCTTGTTACACGACCTACTTGCGAGCATAAGCCTTAATTCTTGCTGGTTCGTCCGTGAACTTCCAGGGCACACTAGCCTGTTTTCGTACAGCAGTTCCGGCCCATCCTGGTTGTGGGGGTATGTGGGCGGGCGAGGTGTTCCTAGCAGCTGCCTGGTGGGCCACCCTCTGGCCGGTCTAGCCTGGCCTTGGGCCGGGCTTGGGGTGTAAAAGAGCTCCCAGTACCCCATCCCACAGGTATCGAGCGGGGTTTCTCTGCCGTCGGTCGCCTGGTGCAAGTTTCTGGGCCTGCTGGGTTTTGTCGTGTCTCCGTTGGCCCTGTCTGGGGTCTGCCTGCTCTGTTTCTCTGCCTTTGCAGAAGGGAGTTGCTATTTACATGTTGCATGTTGCGGTGGTGCCTGTTGCTGCACGTGTGCATTGGTACCTGTTTCACGGTGGCGTGTCCTTGTTCCTGTGTCCGGTTGTGGTGTGGCACTTTGCTGCTGTTTTGTGCCTGGGGATTGCGTGGGGGTTTTCTGTCCCTGCCTGATTGTCCACCCCTGGTTGTTTTCCTGGGGTTTTTGTGCTTCTGCTCTTTCTTCCTGCCTCCTCTGCAGCAGGGGTGTTCTGCGTGTGTTCTTGAGCGTTTTTCAGCCTGTGTCCTGTGATGTGCTTCTTTGTCTCGGTCTATTGCAGTTGTTCTTACCCCTTGGTTCGGGTACTGTTCTGGCGGCAATCCTTCCGCCTTCTTTGGTTTCCTAGCTTGCCCTGCCGTTTTTTTTTTTTTTTTTGGGGGGGGGGGGGTATTGCGATGTCTCGCATCGGACCCGTCGTTTCTGAACTCCTGGCGTGCTTGCATGCTTTGGGGAGTTTTTCTGTTCCGCAGACGTTCCATCTCCTTGTGCCGCCTGGGTTTCGGTGGTCGCGCCCGAGATCTTCCCGCAGCTCCGCCTTTTCCTGGGCTTGGAGGGGCCTTGTCGGGGCTGCTTATGTTCTGCTTCGCGGTCTCGCCTCCGGTTGGTGGTCGGGTGGCTTCGTAGTAGGTGTCCCACCTGCGTGCTTCTCTTGGCGGCAGTATGGGGTATTTTGGTGGTCCTTCCTTTTCCTGTCTCTTCTTAGGTGGTTACTCTTGTTAGCTTGGTTTACTCTCGGCTTGGTTTTCTGGTGGGGGTTGGGGGCCGTCGTCTTGCCACATACTGTCGCCTCTTTTCGTGCGGCGCTGGCGGTGCCGCTTCAGCTTGCTTTCGGTCTTGGTGTTGCTTCTGCACTGTTAGTAAGCTTGTTTTTTGTTTTTTTGTCGGCTCTTTCCTTTTGGCCTTTGCCTCTGGGGGTCGAGTCGCTGAGTTTTCTTGCTCCTTCGGTTTTAGCATTTTGGTTGTTCGGTGGCAGCAGTCTCCATCTTTTCTGGCACAGGGTTGGGCTGCTGCGTTCTGGAGGGGTCCAGGGTTTGTTGGTGCTTCATTGGTCGGGCCGGGGGTGTGTCGTGTTTTGTGTTCAGTGGCGGCCCTCCGCTGTTGTTTGCGTGCTACGGCGTTTGGGTTCGGAGCGCGTTTTGCGTTGATCCGGTTCTGTTCTTCCCGGTTCGCGGGTGATGGTGTCCTGGGTGGTCAGCCGTGTTCTTGCGGCTAAGCTGCCTGTGTTCTTCCCTCATGCCTGTGGCGTTCGTGGCTTCGCTGCTCTTGCTGCCGTCTGGGCGACGTGGCCTTGCGGTCTTTCGGGCATGGATTTTTGGTGTTTGTGCGGGGGCCTTGCTGCTTGTTGTTCTCGTGTTGTTCCCGGGACTTTTCGGGGCTGTGGCGCCTTGGGTTGGCGTTTGCTGCCGGTTGTCTCACTTCCGTGGGGGGTGCGTGGTGTCAGTCTCCCGGTTCTGTCCCTTTGCCCTTCCTCTGTGGGTAGTTATCTCCGGGGAGCCGACGGGGCTTCCCCCAGAAAACCAGCGTTGAATGTAATGAAACGCCATTTTCTGGGTGAGACCCGGAGGCTCCCCGGCAGCCCTCCCTCCTTCCGGTCGGTGGTTTTTCGCGTGTTTTGACATCCAGCCTCAGAAGTGATGGGTGGATAGCCAACGTGGGAGGTCTGGGGCTCCCCCTTACCCCTCCCGGGGAGGGGGGAGCTGCGCAGACAGCGGCGCGGTGACATATGACGTCATACTAGTTTCCTTGTTTTCTGTTGAAGAGTTCTATCCATTAGTTCGGCTTTAGGTAGCAATTTTCACCAGAATAGGGGTTTGTTTTGGAATGCTTACCTTTCTGGATGCTTGAACCGGTCGATGGCAATAGAATGCTTCCTACCACACGGGGGTTTCTATATGCCATTGCTCCCCTTGCCTCTCTGAGGGGGCCAGGTTCTGGCCGTGGTTCCCGGTAGGCCATAGAACTCCATACACATGACTGATGCCAAAGTTTCACATTAACATATCAGCAGGTAAAGCTCCAGGGAGCCGACGGGGCTCCCCCCAGAAAACTCAGTATATAGGCAAGACAACAACATCTCTTTCCAGGCGATTAACAATGCATAAGCAACAGGGCTCCATTAAGGAACATATAATCTCTTCCCACAACCAAACCATCACCAGAGAAATCTTAGCAAACAACACAGAAATCATCGATAGATACAACGATAGCAGGCGGCTTGACATCTGCGAGGCACTACACATCGAGAAGTCAACACCAGCAATCAACAGCCAATTAATGCACACCTATATTCTACCCACTTCAAGACTCCGCACCAATATAGAAGCATCAAGAAATATGGGCCAATAGGCCCTCTGCAGTTACTTCCATTCTTCCCTTTAACTTACAAAATATTGTACCCATTGTTTCGTGTTTTGTCTTGTGTTGAAAGTTTGTTTTCACCTCATCCAAAACTGTTGTAACATATCACCTCACCCAAATGCAGGTATAAAATCGAAGCTGTTTGAACTCTGTTTCAGTTATAGTTGTGTGTGTGTGTAAACTAAAGTCTTTGAAAATGTAATAAGTTTTACGAAACTCGTTCAAGTGTCGCTTCAGATTAGAAATAAAAATGAATTTTGGAGAATTGATTTTTCAGTTACCATCAACAGTGAAAAGAAATATAAGAAACATAGAGAAAATTCGTGTTAGAATTATTAATCTTACTTTTTCGGTCATATTTAATAATATATGTCTACTGGAAAGACTGCTTCCAAAATATACTAATATATATATATATATATATATATATATATATATATATATATATATATATATATATATATAAATATATATATATATATATATATATATATATATATAAATATATATAAATATATATAAATATAATATAAATATAAATATATATATATATATATATATATATATATATATATATATATATATATATATATATATATATATAATATATATATATATATATATATATATATATATATATATATATACACACAGCACCACTTGGTTTCCAAACTTTAGTTATCTGAAACTTCGGGTAGGAAGGGGTCTGCCAAGCGTCACGCCGGCCTTTGGTGATGGGTGGGAGATGGTCCAGTTTGCCCACTGTGACTTCACAGATTCATGGCCTATTATTCTTACTATTTTGAATTGTCATATGGCTGGAATGTTCATTCTGTGCTTTTGTTTTACATATCTGCACAATCAAGAAACATCTGTGCACCATGTCGGCTCCAAATGCATGCATTGCTTCAGTGATGGCGGACCGGTGGGTGGATGGATGGGGGAACTTAGGTGGGAGGCAGTATGAAAGAGGGGGGGGGGGAGAATTAGTCAGAAAGGGAGGGAGGGAGAGATGCTAGGAGGGAGGGGGAGGTAGGGAGAGATGCTTGGAGGTAGGCAGGAAGGGACAGAAGTAGTGAGAATTAGGGAGGGAGGGAAAGGCAGGCTGGCAGGTAGGCAGGCTGGCAGGAAGGCAGGCTGGCTGGCTGGCTGGCTGGCAGGCAGGCAGGCAGGCAGGCTGGCTGGCTGGCAAGCAAGCATGCAGGCAGGCAGGCAGGGAGTGGTAGTCACGCGGTTGAACCACGTGACATTTAAAAGAGAGTATGGGATGTAGGGGGGGGGCGGTTGTCAGGTGGTGGGGGAGAGACCGGCTCATCCTAACACACTCGACCCGTTAGCA